>NW_007258971.1:394558-397777 GCF_000164805.1 Carlito syrichta | reverse complement strand
GGGGGGGGGGGGGGGGGGGGGGGGGGGGGAGAAGGGAGATGGGATTAACAGTGGTAAGTATCTGTCTGGGGATGGGGAGACACCTCTTATCAACAAGCGTGCCTGAACGAAGCATATTTGTATACCTAACCCTTAACTGTACCCCACAAATATCATCATAAAAAATATTGATTATAAAAAATAAAAAATAAATAAATAAGAGTCACTAAACTGTAAAATAAAATAAAATAAAATTTTAAAAAGTGCTAAAAAAAATAGTGTAGCCTGAAGATGCGACTGAATTGTACAATCTCGTGATTAAACTTAACAGATCAGGAGTTTTGCCTTTTATGGATGAACAAAGAATGTTGTTTCTTGGGATGCCATCTGCTGCTGGGGACGATGCTGTGAGCACTGTTGAAATGACAGCAAAGGGCTTCAAATAGGATACAAACTTTGTTGACAAAGCAGCTGCAGGGTTGGAGAGGACTGACTCCTGTGCTGAAAGAAGTTCTGCTGTGGATGTGAGGAAGCAAACAACATCACATGCTACAGAGGCTCTTTCTGTGAGAGGGAGACCAACCGATGGGGCAAACTTCATTGTCATCTTATTTTAAGAAACTGCCAGAGCCACCCCAACCCTCAGCAACCACCACCCCGATCAGTCATTAGCCGTCACCATCGAGGCAAGCCCCTCCCGCAAAAGATTATGACTCAATGAAGGCTCAGGTGATCTTTAGCATTTTTCAGCAATAAAAAATTTATGTGCATTGTTTTCTAGACATAATGCCGTTGCAGATTTAATAGACTACAGTATAGTATAAACATCACTTTTTTTGTTGTTTTTGAGTTGGAGTCTCACTCTGTCGCCCAGACTGGAGTGCAGTGGCTGCTCCCGGCCACCGCAGCCTCGACCTGCTGGGCTCCGGCGATCCTTCCGCCTCAACCTTCCAAGTAGCCGGAATTACAGGAACACGCTACCACACCCGGCTGAGTTTTTGATTTATTGTAGAGATAAGGTCTCGCTGCCCAGGCGGGTCTCGAACCCACGGGCTCAGGAAACATCACTTTTATATGCACTGGGAAACCAGAAACTGTATAACTTTCTTTCTTGCAAAATTACTTAATTGCAGGGGTCTGGGACTGGACTTGCAACATTTCTAAGGTATTCCTGTAGTTTTGAGGTATTTTACTCATATTACTGACCCCATCTTACTAGTAGGAAAAATAATATAATGTAAAGAAAAAACAAGATAATTTAAAAAATGAAAGCGGCGAAAACATGGCAAACAGTGTGTTCTTGGAGGGTACATTTTTCTTTTTTTTTCTTTTTTTTTTTAGAGTCGGAGTCTCACTCTGTTGCCCAGGCTGGAGTGCAGTGGCATACCCACGGCCACCCTAGCATTGGCCTGCTGGGCTCCGGTGATCCTCCTGCCTCAGCCTTCCAAGTAGCCAAACTAAGGCGCATGCTACCATGCCTGGCTAACTTTATTATTATTATTATTATTTATTGTGGAGACGAGGTCTCGCCAAGTTGCCCGGGCTGGTCTCAAACCTGTGGGTTCAGGTCATCCACTTACCTCGGCCTCTCAAAGTGATGGGATGACAGGCTGAGCCACGGAGCCCGGCCTGAGCTAATTCTTATCCAAAAGGAGGTGAGCCGATGGTCGTGGCCGACGAGGCTTTTGTTCCCACATAAGATGCCCAGGCTCAAAGCCTCATCATGCCTGGCAACCATCCGAGGGAGATGCTGGGAGTGAAGCTGTGGGGACCATTACGAAGTTGTGGCTTGCTACACAGATTCCAACACAAAGAAATCGTTCACTTTTTAAAAAGTGGATGCACAATGGATTGGTTCAACAAGGAGACAAAAGCGTGGTTTGTTTTAAAAAATGGGACCAATTTTTCTGTTTGCTGTAAATGCATTATACGTCTCCAAGATGAAAGCCCCTAGGTACCCTGGGCTTATCACATACATGGACTTGTGTTTGTCAGCCAAAAACTGCTTACTTAGGAATTAACATAATGCAACCATTATTCATTCAATGATCACAACATATTCACTGAGTGACTACTATGTGCCAGGCACTATCCTAGGTCTTTGGGATATAATACTAAGAAAACCAAACGAAGGTCTCTGCCCTCATAAAATGCATATTTTAGTGAGAAAAGACAGATGGGGACAATAAAATCCTAAGCAGGCCAATGATATATTTTGGTAGAAGGTGACAAACACTACTAGGCAATTAAAAGTAGAGCAGGTTATGGGAGCACGGACGTGGCAGGGGGGAGGCGCAAGGGGCAGCTTCAAGCCAAGTGGCCAAGACAGGCCTCTGTGAGCAAAGCCCCATGGATGGCTGAGGGCAGCGTGTCCCCAGAAGAGAGATTTGCATGTGCAAAGGCTTTGAGGCAGGAGGCTGTCTGGGGTGTCTGGAAGGGTGCACGGAGGCCAGAGACGCCAGAGGAGAGGGAGGAGGAAGCAGGAGGCTGAAGGAGAGAAAGTGGCAGAGGCGTGGGCAGCTGGACCACTCAGCTGTGTGGGCTGCAGTGGAGCCGGGGGCCTTACTCCGGCAGGGAAGCACCTGTAGGGCACACACACACCTGTGTTTTTTCCTTAACCACTGGGCTTCTTGCCAATGGCTGTGCCGGCTTCGTTCTCACGCGCCTTGCCAGTGTGTGGTATGCTTCTCCCTTGAACATTAGCCGCTTAGGATGGGTGCAAAATGCTGTCTTGTTTTAACTTACATTTGTCTGATTTCAAGTGAGTTTGAGCATCTCTTCATGTTCTGCTTGGCCACTGGGCTTTGCTTCTGTAAACGGCTATCTCCTTTGGCTATTTTAAAAAATTGTTTTCCTGTTTAATTGTTAATGTGCAAGATGAAAAAAAATCTTTATCAGTCTGTAAACTGTGTCTATTGTATCCTTTTTTGAACAGAAATGCTAAATTTTATTGTAGTTCTATTTATCCAAAAGTTTTGGTATTTTGTGGCTTGATTTTTCATTTTGGGATCTTATTTAAGAAGTCTTTTCTGCTGGGCCTGGTGGCTGGCTCAGCCTGTAATCCTGTGCCTTTGGGAGGCTGAGGTGAGTGGATTGCCTGAGTCCGCGGATTCGAGACCCACCTGGGCAGCGAGACCACATCTCTACAATAAATCAAAATATCAACCGGGTGTGGTAGCACGCGCCTGTAGTTCTGGCTACTCGGAAGGCTGAGGCGGAAGGATCGCTGGAGCCCAGCAG
>NW_007258971.1:390250-394538 GCF_000164805.1 Carlito syrichta | reverse complement strand
CAAAAAAAAAAAAAAAAAAAAAGTCTTTTCTTACTCCCAGAATACAAAGATGTTCATTTATGTTCTCTTCTTCTTCCTTCTTCCTTCTCTCCCTACTCCTCTTTCTTCCAATTGGAGTGCAGTGGCACCATCACGGCTCACTGCAGCCTCAATCTTCTGGGCTCAGGTGATCCTCCTGCCTCAGCCTCCTTCCTGAGTAGCTGTGACTATAGGCACATGCCACCATGCCTGGCTAATTTTTTAATTTTTAATTTTTTGTAGAGATGAGGTCTCACTATATTGCCCAGGCTGGTCTCAAATTCCTGAGCTCAAGTAATTCTCCTGTTTCAACTTCCCGAAGTGCCAGGATGACAGGCATGAGCCACCATTGCCAGTCTGCCTGTGCGTCCTTTTATTAGCTTTGCGGCTTCCACATTTCAGTCTTCCATCTGGAATGTCCTTATGCAAAGGGTGTGAGAGACCAGCCTCTTTCCTCCATATAGTGAGCCAGTTTTCTCCCAACACAATCTATCAAAAAGTCCATTGTTTCCCCACTTATAAAAATAGATGAGGATAATAAGAACATCTTCTCTACTTAACCTAAGGGTTTTTATGAGATGTTGGTGTGAACTGGCTTTCTAGCCTGTAACTTTCAATACAATGTTAATTATTATTGCAGCTTAATTGGTGGCCATGTCAGCTCTTTTCTCTGAGAGCTCTTTGGGAGCTTTAGTTTGACTTCGATGGGATTCTGGAAGCATGCATCACTGTAATTTTGGTTTGAGGCAAAAGAGAATCTTCAGTCCCCAACTTTAGCCCTGGCCTCAGAGATAACAGCCTGGATATCATGTCACACAATCCTGGGAAAGTAACTTGACCTCATGGCTCCAGTTTCCCCTTTAAGGACAGGAGAGGAGCACCTCTATCTAGACCCTGTTCAGTGTCTGCCAAAGGCTTAGCTTCCAGCAAGAGAGACGTCACTGTAAACACCTGCTCTTACTCGTAGATAGCAAACAGAAGGCACAGTGAATGGACAGGAGAGTTTCATTAATGCAGATTACACACGGACTGCCAACTTTCAGGGAATAAAAATACTTGGCTAATAAACAGAAGTCCATTTTGCTATTTGCTGATTCTGTGGCCAACCTCTCTAAGCTTCTGCTTCTCCACTTGTCGAATGGGATGGCAAGAGCATCTTTCTTCATAGTTCTGCTTCTCCACTTGTCGAATGGGATGGCAAGAGCATCTTTCTTCATAGTGCAGGAGCCAGCAAACAGTTCTGTAAAGGCCAAGGAGCAGACCTTTTGGCTCTGTGGGCCTGTGGTTTTAATTGTTAGCACTTAACTCAGCCGGTGCAGAGTGAAAGTGGCCAGAGACAGTACGTAGATGAAGAGACTCGACTGCTGCTCTAATGCACTTTGTTGATGGACACTGAAAGGGCAACTTCTTGTCATTATTTACACGCCACAAAACATGGTTGTTCTTCTGATTTTTTTCCAATGACGTCAAACCATACACAGCTAGAGGACCCTTCCAAAACAGGTGGCAGATGGGATGTGGCCCTTGGGCAGCAGTTTGTCAAACCCTGTTACAGAGCTTCTGGTAGGGATGCGTGAGGTTCACAATAAGGGCTCTGTAAATGTTAGCTATGACCATCCTTATTATGACAAATGGTTTAGGTGAGAAACAAATTCACAGTTATGGATGAAGTCTGGCTCCAGACAGTATGGGCTGAAATATGCATGCACAGGTCTGAAAGAAATATGCACGCAGGCTAACAGTTATGATGTTAGGATAACACGATCCAGTTTGAGTGGTTTCCTTTTTCTTTTTCTTTTTTTTTTGAGTTGGAGTCTTACTCGGTCGCCCAGACTGGAGTGCAGTGGCCGCTCCCAGCCACCGCAGCCTCGACCTGCTGGGCTCCGGCGATCCTTCCTCCTCAGCCTTCCGAGTAGTGGAATTACAGGCATGCGCTACCATGCCCGGCTGATTTTTTGATTTATTGTAGAGATGAGGTCTCGCTGCCCAGGCGGGTCTCGAACCCATGGGCTCAGGCAATCCACTCACCTCAGCCTCCCAAAGGCGCGGGATTCCAGGCTGAGCCACCGAGCCCGGCTCAGCAATGAGCATTTAAATGCAGTTGCTAGTGGAAAGTCCATCTCACTGTGTGGGTAAAAGTGTGTTTTGCGTTGTTGTTACTTTGTATCTGTACCTCAATGTCATAGGTTTAAAGGAGTAACCCCTAATTCTTCCTGCTTGGCCTCAGTCTTTCTCCATGTGATTCTTTAATTTGTTTTGGAAAGGGAGGGCAAGTGAAAATGATGCCAGTCAGGGTGAGAGTTTAGTCTTTGGATGAGAGCATTTCTTATACAAAACGGGGACACAATTTATGTCGGATTATTATTATAGTGTCCTGGAAACAGTAAGTTGAATTTAAGGATACAATTATTGAGAAATGACTTTAAAAAGAAGGAGATGCACTTGAATATTGGAAACAGTAGCCAGGAGGGACCGGAAGCAACGGTTCCAGAGGCAGGGCCTTCTCCTGCCTTTATTTCTGATACGTGTCCTGTGGGGTTGCTGTTTCTTTCCATTGTTTCCCAGTTGCAGCCACACACCTCCAGGGCTGGAAAGCGGACTTGCCAGCAGGCGCACTCTGGGCATAGAGGGGTTTTAGTCCAGAATTCCAATTGCTCCAGCTCGCCTAGTCTTTGCTCTGGTCACACCAGATCCTGCTTCCCGATACACACTGATATGCCACATCCTGCAACCCCATGGAAACTGTTAAGAAGGAAAGCCTATTATATAGATAGACCCCTACATCAGAGATAATCTGTTTTGTTTTCTTCCCTATAGCAGTCAAAAAAGAAATGCCATGAGAATAGACAAAAGAGACTTTCCATTTTAGGAGAGCAAATGCAATTTGTAGCAAGAGCCAAAAGTGTACTTACTACCCTTTGAACCACTTCTGGCATACAACCAAGCCGAGATTTATTATACAATAAAAAAGATAAATGTGAAAATAAACTTAAAATGCTCAATAGTTGGAGAATGATTAAGTAACCCAGAATTATAAATTGACAAAATATTATGGAGTCATTTAAAAAGATATGGACAGACTATGAAAATACACTATAAAATTTGTGTAAAATATCAAGTGCCCTGTATATGTATAATTGTATCACTGATTTCAAAAACACAAAAAATAGGTAGCTATATAATATCGAGGAGACGATTTCAGGAGACGTTTGAGTATAGCTGGTCTACACTGTGTGTGGGGTTTCTTTGGGGAGAGGTTTTTTTTTTGGTAGACTTCGAAGGAGCAAAATGCCCTGAGTACCCACATATCACTTGAGCTTTCTTGCCCTCTCTTTTTAAAACTGTGGCCCCCAAAGGTGGCCTGAACCTTCTACGTGCCCATTTTCTCTTTTTATGTCCCCGAGGAAATGCTTTTTCCCCTTCTGATAAGCAGTATGAACCCGTTCGTTCAATAACCGAGCTTAAATTATGAGATCACCAGTTACTCACTCCTTGGCGCGCCCACGCGCTTCCTTCCGCGGGAGTTCACGGCTACTCAGGGAAGACACACTCCCCCCCGTCTTCCAGGAGCCAGCTGCGCTGTCTTGAGCGACGTCCGACATCATCACAGCCTGGGGAAGAAGACTTCTGTAAATAGCAAAAGATGGTCTGGAAGCATCGTCTCAAATAAAGCACACCGACACTGTCTCCGCCATTTTCGAATGGGAGGTAGGATTTCCTCGGGAGCAACGCACAGGATATAATCTTTGGTTCAGTAAAACCGGAAATATGATAACTCTAGAAACGGGTGTGCAGCAATAGACTTAACTCGCATAAGCAGATAGGAAGCTCTGGCAAAAATGCTTAAGGGGCGAAGAGGGAGGTCCTGGATAAAAGGTGGCCACGGGCAGAAGATGCTACCGCACAGCGGACGCCAATAGCTTCATAGGTCTCTATGTTTAATATTAATACAAGTTTGCCGGTTAATATTTGTATATTTGTTGTGGCTGTTACTTTAAAAATTAGCATTAACTGTTTTCCCCAAAAGGTTTTTTTCTTCTTCTCATGCGACCGTTATTAACTTTGCCAAGAGCAACAGGACTTAACTTTTGAAAGAGACCTTTAGGGAGACCGCTCTCCTTACCAGCGCTTGTCAGAGAGCGGTAGAAGCAACAGGCTTTCCAGAACTTCGACCGTGCTGCCCGCCCCGCCCACCGACGCACCTGGGGGTCCATTCGAATTCACCCGCGGTCTGCCGACCCGAGGCCCGGCGAGCGGCCTCGGCGCGGCG
>NW_007258971.1:389018-389535 GCF_000164805.1 Carlito syrichta | reverse complement strand
CCGGAGGGGGCTCTGCGGGCCGGCGGTGCGGCCGGAGGGCCCGTCGAGCCGTGGCGTCCCCGCAGAGGGCGTGCGCAGGGGTGGGCCAGGCTGCTTCCCACAGGGACGCCCCGGGCCCGGGGAGGCGGGGCGCCGCGCTTCCCTCCTCCCGCTCACGAGGCGACAGGACGGCCGTCCCCGCCCCCCGGGCGAGGAGCGCTCGCAGCGGCGAGCCCGGCGGGCGCTTCTTCTCCGGAGTCGTCCCGGCCGCGCCGTCGAGGAAGGCCGGTCTCCCTGGACAGACGTGGACGACTGAGGGCGTGAGGCGCCCGACCACAGCCCCAGACCCCTGAGACTCCCGACCCTCCGGTCCGGGCGCCACCCACCCACCCGGCCGGGCGCCCCTTCCCGAACACGACGCTTCCCGGCCTGCGGAAGTTGAGCGGCTTTGAGATGCAGGCCGCCGGGGCTGGGGGACCGCCCGGCCGCAAGGGACGGGAACTTCCCCCTGCTTGGCAGCCGCCCCCCTCCTGATCCC
>NW_007258971.1:373420-388998 GCF_000164805.1 Carlito syrichta | reverse complement strand
TAATTTTTTTATTTTCTCCTTCTGTTCAGATTTAGAAAGCATAATTATATGTCTTATAAAGTTCTACATTCGTTAAAAAATTTATCCCTCTCTTTCATTATAAGCAAAATAATAGACCTTTTGATAAGCATGTTGTTTGGTTGTCTGATTTTTCGTGGGCCCCCGGGGGACCTCCGGCCGCGGCAGCCTGGGAGGGCGAAGGAGGACGATGCCGCCCGCAGCCGGCGGCCCAGCTGAGCGCAGCCGCAGGCGGAGGCGCCGCGGAGCCGAGCCCAGGCTTCCCGCACGGTCGGACGAAGAGCGTCTGCGGCTCACAGTGGCTGTTCACAGAAAGACGAGGGCCCAGCCTGTCCTCCCAACCCTTTGGGAGGCCGCGGCGCGTGGCTTGCCTGAGCCCGCGGGTTCGAGACCCACACGCGCCACGCGGCGAGGCCTCGTCTCTAAAATCAATCAAAAACGAGCCGGGCGTGGTCGCACGCGCCTGTAGTTTCGCCTCCGTGGAAGGCTGAGGCGGAAGGATCGCCAAAACCCAGCAGGACGCTGGGGTGGCTGTGAGCGTGTCACTGCCCTCCTGCCTAGGCGATGGACTAAGTCTCTGACTCAACCCCCCCCCAAAACAAAAAACAACAACACAAAGAAAGATGAGAACGAGAAAGAATTGTTGATTGAATATCAGCTATGAACTAGGTGGGAAAAGCTAGATGGCTGATAAATGTTAACTCATTTCATCCGTTCAGTGACTCTATGACACAGGGAGCGTGACTCCATTTTTTTTTTTTAAGATAAGAAAATGGAGAATCACTGAGTAACATGCTCAGGTCTATGGTTACATTACAGATCTGGGATTTGTCTGACTCGCAACCTCTGACCTTTGCTAGACCTTGAGCCCCCTCCTCCCACCCTAAACACTGAATGAAGTTTTCCAGAAATTCAGGTAAAACTTTAAGAGGCCGACAATGAAAGAGGTCCACAACTCAGTTTATTTTTATATTTTTCTTTTTTTCTCCAGAAAAAGATCACATTTCAATAACAACTTACATAGAGGATTAAATTTTTATTCTAAAGTGGGAACCCTAGTTGCGGTAATGTGTCATGATCAATAATTGCACATTCAGGATTCTGTGAAGTGTGTGATTGGGGAAATTATGAAGAAAAAACATTGATAAAAGTTAGTATTTACCAAAAAGTAGCAACCACACTGTTTCTAACTTATAAGGCAAGTAGCGTTAAGATGGTCTCTTGATTATGCTCCACAAGTCAATACCACGTTCATGTCACCCTTGCTCAGCAGACAGCTTGGCTGCAGTTGTGTGAGGCAACAAGCCTTTGCTTCCTCTGCTGGTTTTCTCTTGAGCACAGTATAGAAGCAGTGACTACGCCATAACGGCTGTCAGAATAACGTCTACTCTGTTGAATTGTACGTGTAGGAAAAAAGGCCAGGCATCAACATTTTCACTAGACTTGAAAAGCATCTTGAGTGCTTTAATCTACAATTCCTATTACAAATATTTTATGCCCAAGATTTTGTACAATTATATACTCAGTGCAAGACTATAAAGAAATTTAGTCTACTTTTGTACACAGATCAGAGAGAACTCTAAATAAAGGCTACCACCGAATCAAATTGCAAACTGACAACATTTTCCTTAACTGATAGAATTTCATTACCTTTCGAAATACAGCAAAATTTCTCTGAGATTCCTCTCCTAGTTTCTCTTATTGTCAAATTATAAGTTAAAAAAAAATCAACACCTTACATTGCCACTAGGTAAGAATGAAAATTAATATGTGATCATTTTATTTATATAGATCTTTTACCATACAAGTGAAAAGCACACAAAAATTGTTTTTAATTGAAAACAAATCAGTTTAAAAAGCCGGCTCTATAAACTATGGCTTGGCCTATAGTGAAGCTATGCTTTTGATAAACTTAACACATCATCACACCAACACTTGACTTTTTTCAAAAAAATTGTTCAGCAGCAGCCATTTCCAATTTCCTTAGTGAGTGGGGGAGAGAGGGATGGGTGGGGGGCGGAGAGAGAGAGAGAGAGAGAGAGAGAGAGAGAGAGAGAGAATGAATCAGACAGGAGTCCATCTCTTTCATGCATATCCACTTAACAAAAGCAAGAACTAAATACTATCTGGAAAAACGAACTCAGCTATAAGAATGGTCATCCTAGCAACTAACTTGCTAACTCGTGAGGAAAAAAAAAAGGTGACTTTGGATTTTGGGACAGCGACCCCTTTGATAGTTATTTGGTGTGCTATTTAAGATAGTTTAAAGTGATGGTGCATGGGTAACATGAAAGATTTATTTTGCTGGGAAAAAATACCAACAAAGTAATATAAAACTGAATGAGAGAGAATTAGCATTTGTATGACGTGCTGGCTTATGACCTATCAAGCTGATTCACAAGCCCTGAATAGGTTAAAAATTGAAATACATTTTCAGAGATGTAAAGTGATTCAGCTTTATTATCTTTCTATCTGTTAAGAGACAATTTACCCAGGAAAGTTTTAAAGGAACATCATTGATTTTGTGTAAAAATAACTGATTTGCAAAACAAAGCAAAGCAAAAAAGAACTGTGACATGTTCACTGAGTATTGAATCCTGCAAAAATCTATGCTAAACTTAAGTACCTTACTGTTAGCTTTAACTGAAATGTTTTTCATACGATTTCTAACAAGCTTATGTAAAAATACTATCAACATTGATCTATCATGATTCAGTTTCTTAAAATGTTTAATAAAATGCTATCAAAGATTGTTCACTAGCATTAATTCAACACTGCAAAGAATTTGAAACCTGCTTAACAGTTAGGGGCTTAATGTGTCATAGGTGCAGGTCTTTAAAGCAGTACTTAAAAATGAAAAAACCATGTATCTTTTTTGAGACATGATCTCACTCTGTCCCCCAAGCTGGAGTGCACCCTCACAGCTCACTATAACCTCTAATTCCTGGGCTCAGGGATCCTCCTGCCTCAGCCTTTCAAGTAGCCAGGATTACAGTCACATGCCACCATGCTTGGCTAATTTTCTAATCTTTTGAGGAAACAGTGCTTCACTATATTGCCCAGGCTTAAAATAATTTCATTGTTTTGTTTTGTGTATTTTAAATGATAAAGTTAAATTCATTAAGCAGTACTAGTGAAATAGATAATTAATTAATTAAAATAGATAATTCATTTGAAGTGGCAGAATTCCCTTAAATTTAAAACAAAATCGCAGAAGCATCTTTTCAAAGCATTCCTGACTATATTATTTGCAGTTATTGAAAGCTATATAGGCTGGACTCGGTGGCTCAGCCTGTAATCCCAGCGCTCTGGGAGGCCGAGGCGAGCGGATTGTCTGAGCCCGTGGGTTTGAGATCCGCCCGGGCAACTTGGCGAGACCTCGTCTCTACAATAAATCAAACATTAGCCAGGTGTGGTAGCGTGCGCCTGTAGTTCTAGCTACTTGGAAGGCTGAGGCGGAGGGATCGTTGGACTAAAAAAAAAAAAAAAAGCTATATAAACTGGTGTTAAAAGAAAACTTTTGCAAAGGTTTTACAAGATGTGCTTAGAAATTAAAAAAAAGTCTTTTCCTGATCTAATA
This sequence comes from Carlito syrichta, assembly GCF_000164805.1. NCBI lineage: Eukaryota > Metazoa > Chordata > Mammalia > Primates > Tarsiidae > Carlito > Carlito syrichta. The sequence continues at coordinate 385,400 of NW_007258971.1, read as the reverse complement.
ACTTTCTTAAATTTTATGAAAACATTTATCATTAACATTTAAGGAGTGAGGATTATAGTAAAGGACCATTTATTCTCAGACCACAGTGAACACTTGCTAGAACTAGTAGACATAAGCACAATTTGAAAAAAAACTGGAATATTGGTAAATACAGTCCAAATATATTTCACTTTTTTTTTAGATATTAAGGGATATTTAAAAATATATTTGCTTTTCCTTGAAATGTCCCTTTTTATGAGGCTAAAGATGTATTTAAGATAGGCAATGTAATGCTCTAGGGATGGAAAGAGGTAACAGAAATACTATAAGTCAAAGGAAAAATAACTTTAGGAGTTAAGTCTAAAGTATCATACTCACGGTGAATGTCAACAAAGAGGTGTCTTTTTCTCATAGGAAGAACCATTTAAGATAGAAATCAGATACTAAACATGAGGGCCCATCAAGAGGTCTCACCATGGCCAACTCAAAAGACTAAATATGACATTCCTTCAAGAAAGATAGTTAGCTTTTAATATTAAACATGTGACCCTAACTTGCGTAAGACCACAGAACATCAGAGCAAAGACACAAGAGAAAGGTGTTTTGTCATTGTTTTTAATATTTAGAGATTTAAGCAATGTACTCCCATCTTATTTTACTTCCATACGTTCCATGAACAGAAAGTAACAGAATGGCAACCATATTTAAACCATAAGTAGAGAATGGCGTTTGGATACCGTTTGCCAGATGAGAACAGGGAAAAGACAATAAAGCCTCAAAAGAGCAGTGCACACAGTGAAGGGTGGTGGGTAGGTCATCAGAATAGTCTCTTTGATTAATATAGCTTGGCTTGACTTGCTTGTTTATATCAACAATTTAATTAGACTCATTGCATGGAAACATATTTATTTATATTAACTTTTAAAGATATATTTAGAGATCACTTTCATTTTGACATTATTAAAAAATCATGCTTCTGACTGGGAGTGGTGGCTTACTCCTATAATCCCAGCACTTTGGGAGGTGGAGGCAAGAGGATTGCCTGAGCCCAGGTGGTTGAGACCAGCCTCAGCAACTTGGCGAGACCTCATCTCTACAATAAATCAAAAAATTAGCCAGGCATGGTGGTGCGTGCCTGTGATTCCAGCTACGTGGAAGGCTGAGGTGGAAGGATCATCTAAGCCCAGCAGGTCAAAGCTGCGGTGACCGTGATTGCGCCACTGTACTCCAGCCTGGGTGATAGAATGAGACTCCAACTTTAGAAAATAAAATAAAAATAAAAATCATGCTTCCATTTAAAAAAAATAACTGATCAGAAAACTCTGGGCAAAATGAGTGCGTTTAGACTGAATGGGACTTAGCTCAAATGCGTGGTCTTTTGGGAAAGAAAAGGGTTAAGTACAGACACACGCACATACTCATCTCTTTAGTAGATACCTGCATATTTTACTGTACCATTCAACTTTAACTTACAGCTTGTGACTTTCTGAAAACATAAAAATGATTGGTGCAACTCTTTTTGGAATGAGGCTTATCCACACTTGTCAAGTCCAAAGCCTATAGATAAGCAGGGGCAACTCACAAGTTAGAAGTGGAGTGTCCTTTGCAAAAAGGAGACATTTATTAGGACTTCGTATCTGAAATGAGTGACAGCTTGCAGCCTCCCTACTGCTTCAAGCCTTTTACAACAGTGAAGGAAAAGAGAGAGACATAAACATGGGAGAATGCACTTCCGGCTACTTTGGAGACTGAGATAGTGCAACAGGAGAACTCCAAGGAAAAGAGAACTCCTAGAAAAGTGAACTCCTGGCCAGATATGGCGACTCAAGCCTGTAATCCCAGCACTCTGAAAGGTCGAGGCAAGAGGATTGCCTGAGCCCAGGGGTTCGAGACCAGCCTGGGCAACTTGGTGAGACCTCGTCTCTACCATACATCAAAAAAACGAGCTGGGCGTGGTAGTGTGCACCTGTAGTTCAGGTTTCTTGGAAGGCTGAGGTGGAAGGATCGCCTGAGCCCAGCAGGTCGACATTGGGGTGGCTGTGAGTGTGCCACTGCCCTCCAGCCTGGGTGACAGGGTGACACTCTGACTCAAAAAATAAAAAAAAAGAAGAGAACTCCTAGAAAGCCCTCCATCTTTTTTTTTTTTTTAAAGATTGGAAGAACTTAAGTTGGCTGAGTAAAAAATAAATTGACTAGAAAAATGTTTTTCAATTTAGAATTTAACGCTTACAATTTGATAAAACATCAGAACTGAGAAGGACCTTGGGATCTACTAGGGCAATGATTCTCAGATTTGGGGTGTATCAAAATGCATGTCCCTGTGCCCCATCCCTAGAAATTTGTGTATTCAGTGCAAATTTATCCATGCAGACTCTCATCTAATCTCTGGGGATATAGAAGGGCCAAGGCAAATCAATTATCCCCTTTTAATAAGCGATGAGACACGTGGTCCACAAATCACACTTGGAGAAGCACTGGTTCTTTTCCAACAGTTTTGTTATTGGAATTATCCTTATTTTGATCTAGTTTTTCACAGTGCCTTTCACCTTGGCATTCAAGTGGAGTATGTATAGTGAAATAAACCAAGATTTTTTTTTTTTTTCATTCTGAACTGACAGAGTAAAACAGATCAAGGCATTCCTTTTGAGGTCAAGGTAACTGGGTTCCTTCCAGCTGCAATGTTACTTTGGGAAAGTTAATCACTCTGTCTGAGCCTTAATGCCATCACTGGTAAAAGAGGAGAAAGAGTACTAACAATTTTTGGATTGATGTAAGTATTACTGAACTAATATCTGGAGTGACTGGTACATGGTAAGCACTCAATAAATAAATTGTGATCGCCTATCGGTCAATTGCTGTGATTGTCCAAGTTTCCTTAGAAAGCCTCAACGGATGGTTTGTCTGAGTGAAGTAGAATCATGGGACTTCAGAGCTGGAAGACACTTGACAGGTTGTTTGTGTATTATGGTGTTTAAACCATGCTCCGGGGAGCCCAGATAAGCTGTTGGCACAGCCCCCTCACTGCTGTGAGCTGTTTTGCCTAACATGACTCCGTGTACAATTTTATTAAAAAACTTGCCCTGCTGTTAAGGAAAACCTGATAACCACGGGCAGTCTCAACCCCTCACTGTAATGATGAGCAGCAGAGGAGGACAGTGATGTGTCCAATGTCACACAGCAGAAGCCGGTGCAGAGCCGATGTGTGACCCGCTTCTTTGAAAAGAAGATCTAGAAATGGAAAAATGGGTCGTTCTAGCTCAAACACTTTGCAAATTGAGACTGAGTGAAAATATACGAAACAAAAAACATGCAGTTTGACTGAGGGATTGACTCAAAACCCTTTTGTGAATTGCGGACATTTTTTTCTTTGCAAGGGAAATACATTCCCAAATACCATATAGTAAATTTTCATTTTGGCTGTAGGTGTAGAGAAGAATAGAGTTTTAAAAATGATCACATTTAATTCGTAGTAATTATAAATTCCAGTTATGATAAAATTCAGACTAATTTTTAAAAAGAATTTATTTTTGAAAATTTTATGAAAATACGGAATTTATTTGAAAAGAAAGCATACTTTTCATGTTGCCAGAATAAAGCAGTATTGGTCATACTTTCTATATTGCTACAGCAACCTTTTAAATCATAACGTTCAGGAAATGGTGTTCTAGTTAACAGGAGCCCTTTATTTTTAAAATTTTAACCCCAAGAGCTAAAAATATCTTACTATGTCCTAGCCTATGGTGCTCTGACTTAGGAACTGACAGTGCACCTGACTTAATATGTCTTTGATGACTGAGACTCTTCCATTGTGTAGGGTCATTTATTTTTTCAGAACGTGAATTCTCATTCCACATTACTGTGGCTACGGGTGTAACAGGAGATTATGAGCTCTAAGATTAAAGAACAAAGCAAAACATCAAAATCTAAGTTCCTGATACAAGCTTATCGTGGTATTATTTGCTCTCTTTTCTGAATGGTGAAGGGATATATTTTCTATTGAGATTTCTGCTATTCAACGTTTAATAATTTTGAATCACTGACTCCCATTTTATTTTGTAAAGACCGATTTAAGGGATCATAGGATTTTGTCATAGCTTTGAATTTAGTCCCTGAAAACATTTGAATAATGTTAGAGATTATTGTAATCTATGTTTTTTAATTACATTTTTACAACAGCAACAAAATTATTTTTTGGAAAAAAACCTCTTGTGTTTAGATACTAATTCATTCTAGATGAATTCTAAAATAAAACAAAGTAAAATGCAAAGAGAAAGACATGAGAGCCAGTAATATTTACACACTTTAATATGCTTTGTGTTAATATTCAATATGTTTTTTCATGAATTGATTACTTAAAAACACATTTTGATATCCATATGCTGGACAATTCTCTATTTTCTGCTGCTTACTCTCCATTGGTTTTAGCGTTCCACATTTCCCCATTTTTCATGGAATTTAAAATTTTGCACTTTCTATTTTGGTTTTAAAAGAAAATTGAATATCTTTACATAAAATGAATACATTAATTAGTTTGTTCAAAGAAACTTCAACACCTGACTGCTTTAGGAAGCCAATTGAGAGTTTGTTTGAACAGTAAGAATTCTTCCAAGGTAAAACAGATCTTTTTGCACATTCTCTTGGTAGCAAGCACTGATTGAGGAGTACAAATATTAATTTTAAAAGTTCCACTACAAACAATTGCCAGTCACAATCTCATTTTAAAATTAAGACTTAAAAAAATTTAGTTTGATTTGAAAATTTAAAGGGGCTGAAGATTCTTTGCCAAATTTGAGTGGATATAAAATGAAATTTAGCAACTAATGATACGTGTAACAATGTGATATTTTTTGTTACATAATAGTATAAACTATAACAGGAATTGGCTTTTGTTTAAAATAAGTTCTATGACTTAAAGGAAGACGAATGGTCTCAGGTCTTAATGGGGAAGGCCTGATGATAGAGACTCCTGATGGAGAATTTCCCTGAACGCTCACATTGTGTGGCCAGGTTCAGTAATTACGGTTGTTGTAATATCTTGCAGCAATGAAATGACATAAATTTTTGGTAACTCTCCACCTGATTCTCCAAGAAAGACAAAGATTTATAGCTCTGGTTAATGAATCAATCACCTAAAAGGAAATTTATTACAGAACAACATGAATAGAATTTCATTTATAAAGCTTATTTTTTTCCTTCTCACATGGTATAAATGATGATACAATTCTCCTTCTGGGTCTAAACAGGGGACTAAAATATTTTTCTTCCTAAGGTCCTTAATCCCAGTGTTTTGATTCCTGTGGGTAAAGAGGAAGACACGAGGTATCATTGCCCCATGTGGATGAATGAGACCATCTGTTCAGAGCAATTATGCAAAAGTTGTTAACCCGTCCAACTATGGAAAGCCTTGAAATCTTAACATCACAATTTTGGTTCCAGTCTGACTGATTATTCAGCAATCTCTACATTTTTTAAACTGTAGAGGGGGGAAATAGTTAAGACTTCAACAGCTTCTTTACTCTTGATTATAATTTAATATACTTAAACTTTAAATATGAATTGCTTTCCCTTTTTACACAAGTTATAAAAATAAGAGGCCTTGTTTACACAGTTTGCATTTCTATGAAATTTGCAGTTTGAAAAAAAAGCTTTTTAAAAAGTGGTAATTAATCCTTTTCTTTGAATATGCTGTAACCTTAGAATTTTTTTCTGAAATAGCTTCTGGATTTAACCCACTAAACTTTTGAAGATAGAATTTTTATTTAGCACTAGAGTAAAACAGACTAAGGATTGAAGAAAAGTAAGCTTGTTTCTTTTTCTTCTGGTTCCGTGTAAGTTTCTTTATATGTGGCACCCCCTTGTGACAGCTAGCAATATTATATTTAAATTTTATATATTGACAAAATGCAATCTACCTCTGTAAGCATTGTGCCACTCGACAGTACTACTATTAAATTTACATACCACAGTTTAAATTACATCCATTTCAGGAATGGTAAAATGCTAAAACTCAAGTGTCTAACTGCCTTACTGGAATGAGAGTACAATTTACAAATACAATAATTACATTTTAAAACCATTAACAATATTACACCTAGAAGTAAATACTGTAGGACTGGTCATCATGGTACTGTGGGAGGGAGATCACGACTGAAAGGTGTCCACTTTCCAGCTGTTCCATCCCAAGTGCAGATGTTGGTTTGTTTTCATCAAACCAAAATTAAAACCTGTTTCTCATACAACAGTTCTCCATTAAATGATCCTCCACATCCTTGCATAAGATTTTATCAGTTATCTGCCAAGTATTTTCCTGCAAAACAAAACACCCTATCAACAGGTTATCAGCTAGTTCAATAATGTGATTATTACATAAGTAATTTTCTGTTCCTCCTGCTTTATCCCTAGTAGCCGAATACTGCATACTTTAGGGGTGCAATACTAACATAAAACACAGAGAGTTTCCAGATACATTTTCAACTTTCTACATCAGCTAGATGCCTTTTCATTTTTCCATAGATCAGCAGTTTTTAGAGGTTTGAGTTTTGCCCAGAATAGCCTTGAAGATTTATTTTTGGATATGAGGATTTAACTTATTTTAGGAAGATTGCTCATGTAATATTTTTTTCCAACTTGGGTCATTTTTGAGAGTGAAAAGGTTCCAGTTAATAATTATATCAGTACAGCAATCCAACAGGCATAAAAACCAGGATTTAGCCCAGCAAATCATTAGTCTTGGAGAATCACCCTCATATTGGAGAATTCTCCTCTCCCAGTAAAAAGCAAAACAAAACAAAAAACAAATAAACAAACACACTCTATCGTTTGTGTAAACTAAAACCTGTCTTATGTCTGCATTCAGCCTATGGATGACCAGTTTTGCTCTGTGGCCTACATTTTTTGAGGTAGTTATTGCAATGTAAAATTGATTCTCCTAGATCTCGGCTAAGCCTGACAAGTCTAAAAAATCTATGATGTCCTGTCAGAAAACAAAAAGTTTTCAGGTGAGAGATAAACTCAGAGGAAAACAGCATTTATTTTGTTTGTCAAACAAAGTAGGATTTAATCGGTTGACCTCAGTATACATATTTGTGTGATAATGGAACAACTGGCCAGCCCCATATGAGAAACAGAGCTAGGATAAGTAGCCAGAACCTTCCTCATCACTGATTTCTGGTTCATTGTCCTATTTTTGTTTCATTCAAGAATTAGTTTGCTTTCTCATTGGAATGGGGCCTAGGACTAGGGAAGGGAAAGAGGAAAAAGAAGAGAACATGACAACCTACTCCTTTTTAAGGAAGAGTAGCTAAGGCAACATGATGCTTGCAAATGAAATTCAAGATGCACATTTACCTGCAGCAAACCTTTTCTTGATGAGTGAAAATCGATACCCTGCTCCAACAAGTTCAATGTCACAGCCAGAAAGAGTGCTTCCTTCACTTGTGAACTGCACAACCAACGGGGAAGGTTTGCTTGGGCCTTCAGATAACTGAAATCTTGCCAACAAAGAACCCACCCCTAAAATAAGAGTATTGTTACAAGATAACCATCATCACAGCATTCTGGATAACATTTTGGAAATTCTATTCAAAAGTTAACGTATAAAATCAGACTTACTAGAAAACAGTATAGGCTTCACTGACAAAATGGTGACAAAGGAAATTCATCATGGAATATTGCGAACAAGTTTATTTGCACACTGGTAAAAGTGTACTACTGTAGAATGGTTCTTCAGAATTTGGGGGCATGCTACTTGAAGGGCCATGCATTTTCCACTCTAAGATTAATATCAGAGGAAAGTGAAAAACATCAGACGAGAGGGTGTGGGATCTGCCTAAGAGCATGGTCTCTGCCTAAAGGGCGATCTGTTTCATGGTAGAAAGGGGGAAAAGGAGAATTCGTTGCAGAATTGTTGGCTTTTGTTGACCGAAACAAGGAAATGCAAAGATGAAGTGAAATATTCTGCTTGTTTTTAGGACCATCTGCATTTTGAGTCATAGTTGGCTAATTCCTAGGAGCTATTTCAGCATTGCATGTTAAATAAAATAGGCCTGTGATTCCATTACCTCCATTTTCTGACTTCTGAGAGATATCAGGAATCTTCCACAATATTCTTTGTTGTTCAGCATTCCTAAAAAATAAAGCAGGTAAGAAGCTTTTGTACATAAAAGGTTTTGTGTTTAATGGATGGCGTGAATTTTTTCTGGATTGTATTAATTTTAAAAAACAGATCTTGGAAAGTTTAGCTACAATTTAAAAATTTTCTCTATCACTCCCCTGCCCATACACATCAATTCTCTCTTTTTCCTTCTCTCATTGTAAATAGAACACTGTGAGATAAACATTTAGAGGACAGTGCGGCGTTAAAAAATATTCTGAATGCATCTGCTGAAACAATAGATGGAGAGCGTTGATTAATCAATTAATTCAGGTAATTTAAGCTGGAGCTGTCATCTGGCTGGCATTCATTTAGAAAACTCTACATTCTGCTTCTGACAGTCATGTGGAAAAACTGCAGTGTTCCCTCTAGAACAAGTCCTCTATAAGAGACACCACTGGTTCTTAGTAGCCTTACTGTTTCTAGCCCCATGCCTTTTCTGGTGCACTAGAAGATGAAACACCGCATTTCCCAGACTCCCTTGTAGCTAGGGCCCCAAATGCAATCAAGTCCTACCAATTACACGCATGGTCTGAGATCTGGAAGACAGGAGCAAGGGAGAGGTCGTTCAGCTGTCTTCCTCTGACATGCAACCTAATTCAGATGTGGGGTCTTCTAACAACAGGGGTCCAGCCTAGCCTCCAGATTTCTGGGTGCTGAGAAGCAGTTAAGGAGGTTCCCCGGATGGAAGTTACAGCAGTGGCTTCTTGAATTCAGAGGTTCCGCTGGTAGCCTTCTAATTTCCTGCCTCCCTTCCGCTGTGGCAGGTCTGCTCTGCAGAGTCCTGGGACACAGTCCTGGAGACGCAACCTTAAGCCTGTTCCTCCAGAACGTCCATCGTTGTGTGAGCACCGAAATCCCTGCTAAGCTATTTCTTGCTTAGAATAGCTACAGGGGTCTCTGTTTCCTGCCCTGACCCCTGACCCACAGGCCTGCTGTGATCTCCTCCCATGGGAAGCACCAATGCCAAGAAGTCTGTCACCCTTGACCCAGAAGGAGCCCTTTGGTCAGAGGGCTGGAGCCTCCTTACCAGACTGCTGGTGGGAGCACAGCCTGGAGCTTGGTGACTCCTCCGTCGATGGGGACCACGAACTGCACGTTGTTGAGTGCCACGGCGGTTGTCATCGCATCCGTATTGTATTTGTAATCTATGCGCAGGTCAGTGCTCGCTGGCTCACATCGCCAGTTCACTGCCAGGTTCAGAGGCGTGGACTGAATGCCCTGGGCAGACACCTTGACAGGAGAGAGAATATTTAAGGCTCGGTCGTTCATCTGAAGCAAAACTAGAAGCTCTGGTTATCTCCTGCAGGAACATGCTTAGACACCAAAACGTCGTCATGTTGCTTGAGCTCTCTGGGAGAAGCACCATGAGGGGTGCCCTGCCGTGAGCGAGAGAGCTGGGTGCTCTGGGGAGGCTGGTACAGACTGAAGACATAAAAGCAACTGTTAGAATTCCCACAGCACTTCAGAGTCTACAATGCATTTCATGTTCGTTAGGGAGGTATTAGCATGAGTTAGGAGCAGAGGCCATGAAACTAGACAATCCTGGGTGTGAGTTCTGATTCTGCCACTTACAAGCTGAGTGATCCCGAACACGTCACTAAATCTTTCTGACCCTCAGTTATTTCCTCATCTGCTAAATGGGAATTATAACAAGAATTTACCCTGTGGGCTGTCATTTACCCTGTGGGTAAATTCTTAGCACAATGTCAAGCACATAGAAAGGAATTAACGTCTTAATGACTATTAGCTATTACTGTTCTTACCATTTTTGCTCTTCCTGACAAACCAGAGAATTAGACTAAGCAGGTTATTTTTACTCCTTTGGGATTTGTCAAAGTAGGGACTTGAACCTAGGTCTTCTGAATGGAAGTGCTACATTCCGCTGAAGATTCTAGTTCGATCAACAGCAAACTTGACCAAGAAAAAGCCAGGTTTGAAGAGTCAACAAACCTTGATCTAATCTACAGATAATAATCTTTTTTTGAATTCTAGATCCACAGTGAAAAATTCACAATGTTATAATTTCTCGGTTATTCGTGTTGTGTCGGTGAGCAGACCTCCAAGTGTGTCACCTCCTGCAAGTACATGCACACTGCGGGGATAGTGTGGGTGGTGACTCTGCCCTTGGGTTTTTATTGTTGGAGAATGAGTCTTGTGGATTTGGAAGGATATAAACAACTCTTCAGGAAATGCCTGCAAGTATGGTCACCATGGAGAAGGGTCATGATGTGGCAGGATGAGGCAAATGCTCAAATATATTTCTTGTATAATTGAGTAAATAAACACAGAAACATATGTAGCTGATTCAAGATCAGCAGTTGGCCTCACCTGGGCTGACTGAACATCTCCCACTAGCCCAGTGGCAGTTAAGGGTATTTCCTTTTAAAAGGCAAGTTGCAACTTTAAAGACCCGCCAGCCTCCCGGCAGGTTTCACATGCCTATAATTCCGGTTACTTGGAAGGCTGAGGCGGAAGGATCGCCGGAGCCCAGCAGGTCGAGGCTGCGGTGGCTGGAAGTGGCCACTGCACTCTAGTCTGGGTGACAGAGTGAGACTCCAACTCAAAAAAAAAAAAAAAAAAAGAAAAAGAAAGGCCAAATGACCCAGAGACTGACCATTTCATGGAAATGGAAAAGAGTCTTATCTAAAACCCCCTTTCTGAAGTTGACGGTTAACAATCCTGCAGTTCCTGGAAACCATTTGTTCTTTGAGAAGTCTAATTTTGCTGAGTACAACCTTGTAAAATTCCAAAGGAAGTATGTAATCACTCAACATGACCCCCTCCCTTACCTAAACAAGGGTATAAGATCCCACTTCTCCTGTTCTGGCTTGCTGGATTTGGACACATTAGACCCTTGGGTCACTGGGATGGCCAGCGTAATAAAGTGCCACTTCCTATAATAGTCTCGGTGTCACGATCTCTCTATTTTTCCTGCTACAATGAAGGTGGGTTGAACTCACAGGGTTATTTCAGAAACAAGCTCAGAAATGGATTATTTTATCAAATGATGGATATGGCTTTTGAAGAAATTTTTGCTAGTTAGCCATTATAATCATTTTTGATCTTTAAGCATTGTTTGCAGCACAATCTTTTCTGCAAATGAAAAGATTTTATTTGGAAATCTATGCTGTACAATAGGTCAAAAACCAAGCAGCATCCTTCTACCTGCCCTTTTCTGAGGAACAATGGCTCTCGACCAGATGACAGCTCCTTTGCCCCAGGAGGTGCTTTTGGTGTGTGAAGGTGGTTTTGGATTGTCACAGTTTCTGAGGGATGCTATCAGTGGCCAGAAGCTAAATATTCAATTTTGAGGGCAGTTCCACAAAATACTAGCTTTCTTCTCAACTCAACTCCTTACAATGCTGGGAAACCACAGCAAAACACAACCAAACAACAAGAAAGACTCCTCAGAGCACATTTAAAATAAAACTGATCTGGGGGTGTTAGGACCGTGTGTGTGTGTGTGTGTGTGTGTGTGTGTGTGTGTGTGTGTGTGTGTGTGTCTAGAGAGTGGGGAGACAGCCCATAGAATGGGAAAAAAATACTCACCAACTGTATAACTGACAAAGACCTAACATCCAGAACCTATAAGAAACTCAAAAGTGCTGAAGAGGGGAAAAAAAAAAAAAAAAACCCAGACAGCCCCATTACAAAGTGGGCAAAAGATATGAATAGACAGTTCTCAAAAGAAGACATACAAGCAGCCAACAGATACATGAAAAAGATGCTCAGCCTCAATAATCATCAAAGAAATGCAAAATCAAACCCACACTAAGAGCTCTATAATTTTTTAAAAAAAATAATTCCTGTATTTCTATCATTTCGTATTGATGTTATAAATGATTT
>NW_007258971.1:352760-373400 GCF_000164805.1 Carlito syrichta | reverse complement strand
TGTGTGTGTGTGTGTGTGTGTGTGTGTGTGTGTGTGTGTGTGTGTGTGTGTGTGTTTCATTTTAGCACCAATTTAGAACCTGCATTTGTTTATAAATTCCCTGGTGACTGACAAGGGCAGCCATGTTTAAAATGCACTGATTTCCAGGAAAGTACGACTTGCCTCATCGTAAGAAAAATAATCTGAACTCACTTAACCACAAAACTACAATGCATTAAAAATATGTTAAGAGAAATAAGCCAGTCACAGAAAGACAGATACCTCATGAGCTCACTCAGGAGATCAAGAGTAGAATATAGGCTACCAGAGGTGGGGGAAGTGTGGCTGGGGGTCGTGGGGAGATGTTGGTCAGAGGATGCAAACCTCCAGGCAGACAAGAGGAGTGAGTTCAAGAGATCTATGGTACAACATGGTGACGATAGTCAAGGACAATGAGCTGCATTCCTGAGAAATGTTCTTGAAATGTGAAGTGTTCTCACCACAAAAATGATAGCCATGGGAAGTAAATCAGATGTTAATTAGTTGACTTTAGTCATTCCACAATGTATATAGACTTCAAAATATCATGTTGTACCCGGTAATTGCATACAATGTCATCTGTCAATTAAAAAAAGTTAGGCTTGAGCACGCGGGTTCGTCCCCTGGGCAACTAGTTGAGACCTCATCTCTATAATAAAATAAAAAAATTAGCCGGGAGTGGTAGCGAGTGCCTGTAGTTCCAGCTACGTGGAAGGCTGAGGTGGAAGGATCGCCAGAACCCAGCAGGTCGAGGCTGTGGTGGCCGGGAGTGGCCACTGCACTCCAGTCTGGGCGACAGAGTGAGACTCCAACTCAAAAACAAATTAATTAATCAATTTAAAAAAAAGTTAGAAAAACAGTCTAGGAGATCAAGTGTCTGGGAGTCAACAGAAGACTCAGTTACGTGCTACAGAATCTTGATTTGAAAGGGGTTTAGCTACCAGATAGGTACTAATGTGGGGTAAGCGCAACCCTAGATATAAAAATAAAGTCCGTACATGTTATATTACATTCTTTTACTGTTGAACTACTTCTTAATGTTAAGTTGTATTAGAACTGCTGCATTGGGCTGTTTCACTAGGAAAACAAAAGCAGACTGCTTTAATTATTTAAAACAGGAGGATTTAGTACAGTAATGCTCGTAACAAAATTACAGTCATCTAGTTTCCAATACTTATATTCTTAATTGATGTAATGTTCTGCAACTTCATTTTTGTGGCATGTTTCTCTAATTTTTAATAAAATCTTTTACTTATAAGTTTAATCTAATAAGGAGATAAATATTCGATTTTGAGTGGCAGTTCCACAAAATGCTAGCTTTCATCTCAACTCAACTCCTTACAGTGCTGGGATTCCACAGCAAAACACAACCAAGCAACAACAAGAAGGACTCCTAATTTTTAATAAAATATTTTAAATATATACATAAAGTTATATGTTTATAAAGTTTTGTCACTGGTCCCCAAGTAGTCTTTTAAGGTTTCTATTTTTTAACAAGTTATAGCCTTTAAATAATTTTAAAAAATGTTACCTTATTTACTTTTATTTAATATTAGTTACTTTAACATACAAATTTGTCTGCCAGGCTCGGTGGCTCAGCCTGTAATCCCAGCACTTTGGGAGGCCAAGGAGAGTGGATTGCCTGAGCCCATGGGTTCGAGACCAGTCCAGGCAACTTGGCAAGACCTTGTTTCTATAATAAATCAAAAATTAGCCAGGTGTGGTGGCATGTGACTGTAGTTCCAGCTACTTGGAAGGCTAAAGCAGAAGGATCACAGAAGCCCAGCAAGTCCACGCTGGGGTGGCTGTGAGTGTGCCTCTGCACTCCAGCCTGGGCAACAGAGTGAGATTCCACCTCAAACAAACAAACAAATTTGTAATAGAAAGAGACATCCTGACCATATAAATAGGCTTACCTGATATTTGAGCATGTCCACATTATAATATGTAGCCTGGGGTTTTTGTTCGGATACTTTCTTTAGGTGAGTCATCAAATTTGGCATGTTTACCCAGAATTCCTTGGTATTGGCATCGTTTTGTGTATTATCACTGTTCAGTTAGGAAGAAAACATGATTGAGTAACATCTTATAACAAATATAAACCACACAAGAAGCATCTTTGCACATCTTTGCACTTCTATATCCATCTCTCACAACTTGTAGAGATTAATACAAATCTGTTAACAGTAGTGTAGTTTTATACAAATATAGCTCAGAATAGTATTATGTTAATAGAGTAATACCCATAGGGAGAAACTGCTAAGTTGCCATGAATCTCAGTGAGTATCCAGTAATATTAACCAATCATCATGATAATTGCCTGCTTTAAAGAGTGAATTATTTATTAACCCAAACTTCATAGCCCTTTCTATGTCACCACAGTTGGTCTAAATTAGTCAGTTAATGCAATTAAGGAGCTGAATTCACTGATTTTCTTTGGAACTAACTTGACCGGTAGGTTCTCAGAAACTGTCCAGTTAAAGATTTGGTCAACTGTACAGTTTGCCAAATTACTCTGCTACCTTTTCAACATTCACAATACTTCATCCAAGAACATCTTCATTATAAAAAAGGCCACTTCACTCACAAGGTAATTCTAGAGTTTAAATGGCAGCGATCGTGGTGGTTACAATAGGGAAGAATCAAGTCTTGGAGTTGTGTCACCGTATGAGACTCATTAGCTGTGCTCAGAGGCCTGTCCACAGACCATTCTCCCAATGTATCGTGCAAATGCCTGCCTCAGTGATACAAGTAATCAGGCAAGTATAAAAAACATCTGCTCTCTCCCATCTAAAGAAGGAACTGATGGCTCGAGTGATTCAGTAACTTGGCATACAACTCATTTATCAACACTTCACTTTCAGGATATCCTATATAATACACTAAAAGTAGTTATAATTTCCTGAGCGCTTCTTATGAGCTGGGAATTATAAACTATTCCATGCCCTGCAAAGGAAGCATTACTATTCTTGTTTTTACAGATGAAAAATCTTGCTATAAAAAGAGAAAGAGGTCGAGCAGAGAGAAGGCGATATAGTAAAAAGTGAAAAAGGCAGGTCAGAGGTAAGTTGCTGTGATTCGGCCTCCAGAAGTGAAACAAATCAAGAAAGTCGAGTCTGAAAGCATCAGCGCCTTCAAGCTGCCATTGGCTTATTAGGAAGAAGTGGCTAAGTCTCAGTGTGACCTGTGTGGTTCTGCGTGCCCTGGTGTAAGGCTACTGAGGGCAAAGCAAAGCTCTTTAACTCTGGGAATGGAAGAAGGGGATTGAAAGACTCCTCGCCCTTGAGGCCTTGCTTCTGGTCAAGCTGAGCTGAGGATGCTGAGAAGGACTGTCCAAGCTTTCAGAGCTGTCACACAAGGAGGCAGGAGGTAAGAGTAACAGAGAGTTAGTGAAATGAAACAATTTGCTTAGGTCCCACAGTTAGTAAGAGTCTGGATCCCAGCCCAGGCCAGTCTACAGGTCAGGCTTTCCCACGACTCAAAAACAGAGGCTTGACGCTAAGGTGTAGCAACATGGCATTAATTTATTCTAAGTAGATCTGAATAATAATTGGGAAAGTCTCAATTATGCTATTTTAAAAAATTATCACTCAATGGCTAAATGGAGGAAAAAATAAAAGCAAAAAAAAAAAAAGACACACATTTGCAGAGTTTCGTAGCAAAATAAGCTATCGTGTGTCTATGGTAATTTCTCAGAGAACTTGCTTTAATAAGTATCCAAGAAAGCTTTGCCAATCAAATGCTTCCACTGAGATGGAATTCTCAAAAACTCAGGAAGTCTTGAGAATTCTTTGGTCTCATATTTGAGTTGACAGTTGTTCCTTTTTGTTGGTATTCTTTTTCTTTTTTGCATGCTTTTACATGCAAACCTCTTTCATAAGCTAAAAGTAGATATAAACTTCAATTTGGCCCCTGTCACAGGAATTGCAAACCTAGGTCTCTCCAGGACCATGGTGCTAACCTAAATGAATTCTTCTTCAGTAAACATAAAGGAGAGAATTGGCTGCGTCTAAGCTGATAGATGCTAAAGGCTTGTACTGCAGTGGAGAATAAAATGCATGGTCAACACCGTCTTATAAAAACTAGGAGTCGTGGTGGTCGTGGTGACAGGATGGCACTACGTAACAAAACCAAACAGGCTATATATGATGTTAGAGTCACCCAGCACACCCCTGCTACAATGATGAAGTACTTCGAGTTAATAAGGGTCCAGATTAATGAGAGTTTTTTTAATTTTTGTTTTTTTGCAAACAATAACTTAAGGGTCTGTATGATGCTTTGTTAAGCAAAAACATTTTGAGTGATATTTAATTCAATTCATAAGACTGATATGTTGATATATGCATACAACTTTTTTGCATATGCCTAGGAATTTGACAACGTAGCTGCCTAAAAAAGCAACAAAAGCTGTAACTATCAATTACATTTACAAACAAACTGGTGAGGTATTGGCACATAACTCCTCACCTCAGATGGAGGAACCTGGAAAAATAAAATTAACCGGCTCAACGCATCCATTAAAAAACAGGAAGGAAAACTGAAGTAAGAATGTGTTGAATTTCAATCTCAATCATCACATTTATTTTGCATCTTAGTGGGTGATCCTTTCTTTTCCACCCTTAAACCTGGAGTCAGGTTTTCCAGTTAAACCCCAGCAAGGACCTAAGAGGAGGAGGTGATCTTGGGAACCATCTGAAACAGACTCTATTGCCACCACCAGGATGAAAAAGTCTCCTTCAGTCAAGTCAGGGAGTGACTACACTGATCCCCTAATTTCAAGTACCATCTACATAAGGATCTGACTTGACTAAATTCTTTAAATTATGATAGAGTGGTCATTCATTCGACAGATATTACTAAGGTCCTTATCAGATGCCAGGCATAGTGGAAGGTTCTGGGGAGACAGTGGTGAGACGAGAAACCATTCCCTCGTGGTTTGCGCAGTATTGTAGGGGAGATGGATGAATGGTATGCACAAATAGATACATGTTACTAATTGCAGTAAGTTCTACAAAGCTAAAGAACAGGATACTTGAAGGAGAACAACAAGGGGACATACTTGGGTTGAGACTGGTGGGTGGGGATGGAGAAGAAAACGGTAGCCGGGGGAGGCAGAGTGGAGCGGAGACCCCAAGGATGAGTAGGAGGCAGGAGAAGAAGGGAGGACATGGTGCTCGAGGCAGAGGAAAGAGGCACGAGGGAGCCATAATGAGGGCGAAGACAGCCTGCTTCTGAGACTGCTGGGTCCAGCTGGAGCTATGGGGATTCTGAGGCAGGACGCTGAGAGCTGAGAACAGAGGGGCAGGCAACAGGGGACGGCTCAGGCCTCAAGGGCCATGGCGACAAGTTTAGACTCTGGAACAAGTGTTGCGTGAAGCCACCAGTGGCTCTGAGCAAAGATGACCTGATCAAGGACATGCATTGGGGTAGGGCGGGACTGGACTCAGGGAGGGAGGGAGAGAGGGAGGGACGCAGTGGCTGTGGTCCAGTGAGGTGACAGTCATGACTTGAACAAGGGAGGTTAAAGGAAAGGAAAAGCCATTCGCTTCAGAGAGAGATTTTTAGATGGAAGATCAGGACTTGATGATGGAGGTGAGGCTGTCAGGAAGGACTCCTTTTGTTTTCTCCACTGCAAAAAATTAACTTGATATGATCGATTATTTTAATAGCATGCATGTAGCTATGTCTGTGTGAGTGTTCATGTGCAGAATGAAGACATCACATTCAGGCTGAATAGTTAGGAAGTGTGAAGATGTATATTTATATAAACAAACTTGCATAAGTTTCTTGGATGCCATACATGTAAAGTTCATCAAACCATTACCATAGCAATGAAATTATGTATTTCACAAAGATGGCTTTCAAATTCATGTGATGAGTCGCTCACGGTTCAAATATTGGATTTAAAAAGATGCTAAAACACCAAAAAGATCTTATTCCTGTTATTGAGCTCCTTTTCCATCATCCTCATCCACTGTCTACTGATAATAAACAAAATACATGATGAATAAATTGTCACTAATTCAGATTTTATTACTCAGAATGTCTCTTTTACCACTTGAGATAGTTGACCACTGAAACACACATATGCAGAGTTACACACACGCACACACACACACTCACACAATCACCCAATACAAACTCTGACAGCTGGCAAAAGTTCTGGGTCTGAATCTACAAGCATATCTGAGTGGGGGTAATTTTGCTCTAGAGCTACTCTCTTGCTAAGATATAGCCTCCTCTAAGTATATCCTTCTCTAAGTACAACATTCTAAGTCATATACAACTCCACAAAAGTTATGCAAAATCATATTTACCAGCAGAGAAGTTGGGGGTTTGGCAGGACGTGTTCTAACCTGCTGAAATTTATCACCCGAAAAGTCAGAGCTGCTGGGGACGGGTTGTTGGCAAAATGTCTGGTGATGCCGGCAGGAAAGGACAGTACCATTTCTCCAGTAATCTTAACGATACATCTGGCATATCAAAACACAGAAAGGAAAGAGAGGAAACCCTGGTCAGCACACCGCAGATCCAAACAGCTGTGGGAAAGAAAAGATTAATGTAACTGTGCCAAACAGCAGAGAAGATGAAAGCCAGGCTCTTACAGTTCCACTTTCAACTGCTAAATCATTCCGCAGTTGGGGTGTAGGCAGAACGGAAAGAAGAAAAGTGCAGCTCCTCTCTTCCTGTGGTAGAGTCCATAGATTCAAAAATAGAGCCTCCTTCCTCTCACTGTGATTTCTGAATTGGTGGAGCGTTTTGAAAATCTCAAATTGCACAATGTTATCACATTATTTACTGGGACTTACTATAGTTCTTTGAGTAATTTCTTTTTTTTTTCTTTGAGTTGGAGTCTCACTCTGTCGCCCAGACTGGAGTGCAGTGGCCACTCCCGGCCACCGCAGCCTCGACCTGCTGGGCTCTGGCGATCCTTCCACCTTAGCCTTCCAAGTAGCTGGAACTACAGGCACGTGCCACCATGCCCAGCTAGAGCATGTTCTTTCATGAATTCATGAGATAAAGTTCTTGCTTCCTACCTGCTTCTTCATTCCATCAACTTGTCTATTTGGTCAAAATTGTAAAATCAGTCATATATGTCAATACAATCAGAGGCCAGTTTAAAAATACTTCTTTAATAAGTTTTACTTATTTATCGTCTAAAATTCCATAAGCTTGTGTGACAGGAAACCATCACATAATCAAGATAATGACGATTTCCATCAGCCCTAAGAGTCTCCTCGCACCTTTTCGTAATCTGTCTCTCCCACCTTTCCATTCCCCCCGCTCAGCAATTGTTAATATGCTTTCTGTCACAACGCGTTAGTTTGCACTTTCTAGAATTTTATATAACAGAATCATAAGGTATGCTCTTTTTCGAGAGGGGGGAGACAGGTCAGGCTTCTTTCACTCAGCATAATCATTTTCAGATTCACCCATAGAGTTGTGAGCATCAATAGTTCTTTTTTATCATTGCTGCTGTGTAGTGTATGGCTACACTTTAATTTTTTAAATCCATTCACCTATTGAAGACCATTGGGTTCTTTCCAGTTTTCGCCAATTACAAATGAAGATGTGAGGAGTATGTGAGTCTAGGTCTTCGTATGGACATGTGTTCTCATTTATCTTGGCAAGCACAAAGGGGAAAAATCACCGCTCACAGGGCAGGTGCTCCTTGAACTCTTAAAGAAACTGCCCATCTACTAAAGTGGAAAATACGGCCATGCGTGAGGACGTCAGTTCTTCCACACCCTCATCAACTCTTGGTAGAGTCTGACTTTTTAATTTTAGCCATTCTAATAGGTGAGTAGTGGTATCTTGTTGTTTAATTTGCATTCCCTTAAGGGCTAACGGTCTTCAGCATCTTTTCAAATGTGCTTATTTGTCATCAGTTATCTACTCCGATAATGTATCTGCTCAAATTCTCTTCAACGTTTTCTTTTCTCTTTTTAATTTTAATATGTGGGGTTATATGTACAAATGTTCATTATGCAGATACCCTTGTTGATGAGGTGTGGCCCCTCCCTCCCCTGGCAGTTTCCCACTACTGTCAATCCCTTTCTTATAGTATTACAATAGTTGTTCAAGGTCTGCTTATGAGTGAGAACATGTGATATTCTGTTCTTTGTTTATGTGATAGATCACTCAGTATTTATAGACCCTAAGTCCACCCACGTTGGTGCGAAGTTCATAATTTTGTCCTTCTTTATGGCTGCGTAATATTCCATTGTGTATATGTACCACATTTTTAAAAATCCAGTCGTCTTTCGATGGGCAGCACAATTGGTTCCACGTTTTTGCTATTGTGAATAATGCGGTGATAAACATGCTTACCCAGGTATCTTTTTCATAGAGTGATTTGAGTTCCTCCAGGTATATTTCCAGTAGGGAGATTGCGGGTTCATATGGAAGGTCGATTTTTAGATCTTTTAGGAATCACCACACTGTTTTCCACAGAGATGGTACTAGTTTACACTGCCACCAACAGTGTAGAAGTGTTCTCTTTTCACTACATCCTCTCCAGCATCTGCTGTTTTTTTAGTTATTGCTGATGGTCATCCTGACTGGAGTTAGGTAGTATCTCAGTGTGGTTTTAATTTGCATTTCTTTGATGACTAGTGAGGCTGAGCACTTCTGCAAAAGCCAGTCACATTCTTATACACCAACAATACACAAATAGGAACCCAAATAAAAAGCACAATCCCATTCACAATAGCCACAAAAAAAAAAAAGAGAGAGAAAGAAATACCTTGGCATCTTCCTAACCAGAGACATGAAAGACTTTTACAACCGAAAACTCAATACACTGCTCAAAGAAATCAAAGATGGCACAAACAAATGGAAAAATATTCCATGCTTATGGATTGGAAGAATTAACATTGTTAAGATGTCCATCCTACCCAAGGCAATCTACAGATTTAATGCAATACTCATTAAATTACCAGCAGCATTCTTCTCAGACCTAGAAACGACAATACAGGAATTCATATGGAAACATAAACAACCACAAATAACCAAAACAATCCTTAGCAAAAACAAAACAAAAAACAAAAACAAAGTGGGAGGTATCACCCTCCCAGACTTTAGACTTTATTAAGAAACTACAGTAATCAAAGCAGCCTGGTATTGGTACGAGATCTGACATGCTTTTAACTACAGTCTTTTTGTTCTCTTATTGAATTTTGAGAGTTCGCTATACATTCTTGATATAAATCATTTATCAGATATATGATTTGCAGCTTGTTTTTTTCTTTCTCTTAAGAGCCCCTTTGAAGAACAGAAGATTTTTTTTTCCTGATTAACTTTTTAAAAAAGTCTTTACATTTATTTTAGAGTCGTGGGGTACAAGTGAGGGGTTGCTATATAAGTAGGCTGCATGCAGGTGAGGTGTGGGCTTCTAGGTGGCCATCTCTCCCCTTGGTGATGGACCAGGTACCCTTTGTGTCATCACACGCCCCTCTGTCCTCCCTCCCTCCTCCCCCCCCTCGCAGTGCCCCGCATCTGCCAATCCTACTCTTGTGCTAGTTAGACTAGTGTTCAGGGACTGCTTATGAGTGAAAACATGTGGAATTCAATTCTTTGTTTCTGTGATAGTTCTCTTAGTATGATGGTCTCTAATTGCATCCAAGTTGCTGCAAAGGCCATAATTTCGTTCTTCTTTATGGCTGCATTGTAGACCATTGTGTGTATGTACCACATTTTCTTTACCCAGTCTACTTTCGATGGGCATCTAGGTTGGTTCCGTGTTTTGCTATTGTGAACAGTGCAGCAATAAACATCCGTGAGCAGGTGTAGGTGTCTTTTTGGTAGAGTGATTTATGTTCCTCCAGGTGAATTCCCAGAAAAGATTGCTGAATCTCATGGAAATTCAATTTTTAGTTCTTTCAGAAATCGCCACACTGCTTTCCAGAAAGGCTGAACTAGCTTACATTCCCACCAACTGTGTGGAAGCATTCCCTTTTCTCTGCAGCCACACCAGTACCTGTTGTTTTTGACTTGTTAATGACAACCATCTTTACAGGTGCTAGTTGGCATCTCATTGTAGTTTTGATTTGCATTTATCTGATGATTAGTGAGGTTGAGCATTTTTTCATATGTTTGTTGGCTGTTTGCATGTTTTCCTTTGAGTTCTTTGTCCACTATTTATTTATTTTAAAATTTATTTTGAGTTGGAGTCTCACTCTGTCGTCTGGGCTGGAGGGCAATGGTACGTTCCTGGTCACCACAGCTTCGACCTGATGGGCTCAGTGATCCTTCCGCTTCAGTCTTCCACATAGTTGGAACTATAGGCACACACTACCACGTCCAGTTCTTTATTTATTTTTTGATTTATTGTAGAGACGAGGTCTTATCAAATTGCCCAGGCTGGTCTCGAACCCCTGGGCTCCGGCAATCCTCTTACCTTGGCCTCCCAAAGTGCTGGGATTACAGGTTTGAGCCACCACGCCCAGCCTTTGTCTACTTTTTAAATGGAGTTGCTTACTTTTTTCCTTTTACTTCGTTTGAGTTCCTTGTAGATCCTGGATGTTATGCCTTTGTCAGATGCATAGTTTGCAAACATTTTTTCCCATTCCATGTGTTGTCTTTTGATGGTGTTTTTTTTTTTTTTTGCTGTGCAAAAGCTTTTCAGTTTGATAAGATTCTCACCTGTCTATCTTATATTTTGTTGCATTTGCTTTTGAGGACTTGAACATGAATTTGTGGCCTATTCCGAAATCCAGAAGGGTGCTCCCTATGTTTTCTTGTAGTTTGAGGTTTTACATTAAGTCTTTGATCCATCTGGAATTGATTTTTGTATACAGTGATAGGTAGGGGACCAGTTTCATTCTTCTGCATCTGCCCAGTCAGTTTTCCAAGCACTGCTTGCTAAATATGGTTTCCTTTCCCTAATGTTTGTTATTGCTGGCTTTATCAAAGATGAGTTGTTTGAGGGACAGTGTTTTTATTCCTGGCATCTCTGTCCTGTTCCATTGGTCTATATGCCTATCCCTGTATGGGTACCATGTCATCTTGGTTGGTGTTCCAGTTCAAGGTCTGGAAGTGTGACACCTCCAGCTTTGTTCCTTTTGCTGAGGATTGTTTTGGCCATTAGTGCTCTTTTCTGCTTCCATATGAATTTCCATATTGTCATTTCTAGGCCTGTGAAAAATGATGTTGGCGATTTGATGGGTATTGTGTTGGATCTGTAGATTGTCTTGGGTAGACTGAAAGTCTTGACCATATTGACTCTTCCAGTTCACGAGCATGGAGTTTTCTCATTTGTATGTAACATCCTTGATTTCTTCGAGTAGCGTTTTGTAGTTCTCAAGAGCAGAAGTGTTTAATCCATCATTTACTCTTTTATGGGTTGTATCCCATCCGGTTATTCTTTTGGATCTTATCTAAGAAATCTTTGCCAAACCCAAGGTCATAAAGTTTCACCTGCATTTTCCTTCTAAGAGTTTAAATTTGTTATTTAGTTTACATTTAGCTTCACTAGCCAGCTCTATCACCCATTTTAGTTTTACATTGAATACAGTGTGAAGTAGGGATCTCAGGTGTGTGTGTGTGTGTGTGTGTGTGTGTCCAATTGTTCAGCACTATTTGTTGAGAAAAGATTTTTCTTTCTCCACTGAATTACTTCAAATATTTCATTGAATTATGTTGTCCATATTTCCGGATTTCTTCTTTTGTTCCATTGATCTATGTGGTCTGTCTCTAAAGCAATATCACACTATCTAGATTATGGTAGCTTTATAATAGTTCTGGAATCAAGCAGGCTGATTCCAAACTTTCTCAAAGTTGTTTTGGCTATTGCAGATCCTTTGCGTATCCATGCTCAATTTAGAATCACTGTGTCAATTCTACATGAAATCGATTTACTGCCTCTCAGTTCCAATTCACCCTTTAGGGCCTACTCTGAGAAAACTCGAGGACCTTTAAAGGGCCTTTCACATGCTTTCTTTTTTGCTCACAGACACCACATTAACTCTGTCAGGAGAGGGCGCTGGAGAGACACTGCAGGAGGACAGGGCTTTCCTTTTCTGTTCCAGCAATCTTGTGAGGCAGGCTCCCAGCAACACCCAGGGCTTCTCTAGTGCCGGGCTTCTGCAGGGCTGGAGGCTCGTAGGGGGGTTGGCAGAGTGTGTGGGCTTTTGCAGTCCACGTGGCTTTGCCAGTGCCCAGTAGCACAGACAGTTTCCCTATCACCCAGATCCTGTAGTTCAAGTGTCTGGACTGTCCCAGAACCCAGATCCTGCAAATCAGGTGAGTTCTCTGGCTCCAGGCTCCCACCACGTTCACACCTTCTCCACACTGGCTTTGGCAGCACTTCGTGACCAGCAGCCCCGGCTTCCTCTGGCACCTCCCTCGGCCAGCTCTGCATGGGTGCTTCTGTGAGACCCCTCCCCAGCACCCTGGGAGTCTGGGGGTTTCTCCATGTGCCATGCCTGGTCACTCTCACGGAGGCAAGCTGGAGCAATCCTAGGCACACCCCACCTCTCGGGGGTGGCCATCTTTCACCTGAGGTCTGGCGTCTTGTAAATGATTGTTTCATATATTTTGCCAATTTTTTTGAGCTGTTGAATTGGTCCATGACTCTATCTTGGCCAGAAGCAGAAACCTGACAAGCCTTGCTCTTCTTTGGGAAGCAGTGAATACTTAAAATAATGAGCATCTTTACAGCTTCCCCATACGTCTGAGTAACTGACGCATGTATATTTCTTCAGTTCCAAGTTTAGAGATGTACTTTCTAGGGAAGCCGAAGTTAGTGAATGAAAAATCTGCCTACATCTGAGCATGGGGACTCTTATTGTCCTCTGGTCACCTTGTATAGTGTTTTAGTCTGATGAGACATACCTCGTTCAGGTGAGGTGGTTCTTGTATGTGCTCACTATAGCTTATGTGAGAATGGCTGCACACTGTTGCCTTGTATGTACAAGGCTGGGTTTAGGGCAAAAGCGTGGCAAGTGAGTTCCTGAAGTTGCTGTGTGTCCCTTTCTCACTCAGATGTCACATCTATGACTTTGTGCTGATCTGAATAAGGATTTCAGTTTCTGGAAGTTTGCACCTCCGTCTCTCTGGGAGAACATGGCTACCTCCCTGTTGGGTACAAATCGCCGTCTTCCTTCTCGGCCTCCGAGATCTACCAGATTCGTTTGTTTACTGGCGTTGAGTTGGTTCTGAGCCTGGACTTCCTTCCACTCAAGTTGCGCCTACTCCAGATACCTGTCAACATGCGGACACATGGAGTGCTATGTGGCAGCTCTAGGAGAAAGCTGCAACCAGGAAGAGCATTCCTGAAGTGAGGTCTCAGTGTCCACTGTCCCTCAGTACGTTGCTGTGAGCAGTGGTATCTCCAGTGTTTCTCAGCTGTAGGAAATCTTCTCAGTTTTCTTTCCAGATTGATAAAAATGAGATCTCAGTGGTGTCTTGGCAGGGGATAAAATTTCTCTTTTGAAAGCAAGTCAGAGAAGGGAAGAGGTGGCATTTATTAAGTCAACAAACACGGATTCACTCCTAACCATGCAAGTTGTTGCTTTTTGTTGTTTTGAGCAGGGAGGCAATTAAAAAATGAGCAAAACAGCCCCTGCCTTCAAAGAGCTTAGAGTGTTGGGTAGAAGATGGGGGAAATAGTCCATATAGTGCAATAGAGGAAGCACTGAGGCTCCTCAAATATATTTCTGCATCTCAACTGGGTGGGGTGACTCACGCCTATAATCTCAGTACTTTGGGAAGCTGGGCGGAAGGATGACTTGAGGCCAGGAGTTCAAGACCCACCCAGTGAAACCCCATCTCTACAAAAAATTTTTAAAAAATTAGCCAGGTATGGTGGCCTGCATCTGTAGTCTTAGTTACTCAGGAGGCTGAGGTGGGAGGATTATACATGCCCAGAATTTGAGGTTGCAGCGAGCTAAGATCACATCACTGCACTTTTGCCTGTGCGACAGAGTGAGATCCCGTCTCAAAAACAAAAACATCGACTGTCAGAGTCAGACCTTTGCTGATTTATAATCCAGTCAGTGTCTAGCCAACCTAAATTTTCTACATAAAAATTTAATATTTTCTATACTCACTAAGGGAAAACTTTAAAAAAAAATCTTGACCATGGTTCCTCTCAGTGTGTAAAGTGGCTACATTTCACGTGTTTGAATTGTGGAAACTAGAAGTAATATGATATGGAAATATAAATAAACGCTTACTTTATGAACCCAATTTGAAACCTTGTACGCTCTATAGATGAGACATTTGTCAAGAGTGGCAAAATTTTAAAGTCAGCTGACCAGGTGGCTTGGGAGCTGGGTCTTTCCTCATACCACTGGCAGCAGCTCGTTAGCTGGTCACGGAAGCACAGGCCAAACACAGGGAATGGGTAGATTTAAATTACATAAGGTCATCAGCAATGCAACCCTCTCATAAACGTGGCTTCTAGGCATGGCTTACTCACCAAGCCCATGCCCTCTTGCTCAGGTCCTCTGTGGTCACGTAGCTTTGCTCCTTTTATTTATGATTCCTTTTGGCTTACACACTACTTTTTATATTACAAGGCTCAGTTCAAAGGAAGTCCTTTCTGAAGCCTTTCTCAGCATCCTCTCCATTCATCCTGCCTCGGTGTTCCCTTTTTCTGGGTTGCCTTGGACACATGTACAGACTTTTTTTTTTTTTTTTTTTTTAGAAAACCATGTTGTGGTTTTTTGCACACCTTCCCTGCTTGCTCTTGTGAAGGCAAGCTCTGTGTCTTCAGTTCTGGGAGGGTAGAGGTGCACAACACACAACTCAGAACAAGCAGAAACTCAATGAAATGTTTTACAAATAAATCAGCACATTTAACAATTATATGTTATACTTGGGATGTTATATGTAACTGGTATATACAATATGCCAGGCACTATGTCATGTGCTAGAATGGGCAGTGACACATAGGACAAACATGGTCCCTGTTGCAGCTGCTCATTTACATAGGGAGACAGGTACTGAATAAATAACTAAAATATGATGACAAGAGAAGGATAGATTGTAGCTGAGAAACTTTATGTTTTTATTTTTAATTTTTAAATTTTCTAGTTGGAGTCTTACTCCGTTGCCCAGACTGGAGTGCAGTGGCAGTCACGGCCACCCCAGTGTCAACCTGCTGGGCTCCGGCGATCCTTCTGCCTCAGCCTTCCAAGTAGCTGGAACTACAGGCATGCGCCACCACACTCCGCTAATTTTTTGATTTATTGTAGAGATGAGATATTGTTAAGTTGCCCAGGCTGTTCTTGAACCCGTTAGCTCAGGGGATTCCCTCACCTCAGTCTCTCAAGTCTAGGATTACAGGCTTGAGCCACTGCACCTGGCCAAGAAACCTTAAATTTTTCTAGGGGATTAGAGAGTTAATCCCTAACCCTTATTTATTTTTTAGCACCAAAGTTGTTTACATAGAACTAACAATGGGAGGAGAAGTGTTTTCCCAGCCAGTTGCCAAGGTCAAGGAATTTTTTGCCTGTGAGCTACTGAGAAAGATGTCGGAATACCTGTTACAGGTGCTCTGAATATCCAGAGAAAGAGTGTCACTACCTTTGAGTGGGTATGTATTCTAGTATGTAATAACTAAGGTGGTGCATTTTTGTCTCCACTGCATCATCTGCAAACAAGTAGCACCAATGCAAGATGTAGAGAAACACCAACAAAAGTAAATCCAAACGCCTTTTCGGCATTGCTTCTCTATTTGGTGCCTTGGCTGGCTGTACTTACCCCCGGTGAAAGAACCTGAGTTTAAAATGATTCACTGCCTGGAGATGAAATGAAATATAGAAGGCTGTCAATTCTTTTTCTTTTCTTTCTCTTTTCTCTCTTTCTTTGGCTAGTTTTCCTCATATAGTAAGGGTAACATATAACTTGTCCCCTTCCTGCTCTAGGTGTTTTGGGAAGGTATTTTTTCTTTCCAATGCCAAATTATTTTAATTTATATGTGGGCGATTCCCCTTTGGGAAAGACTAAGACAATAAAAGACATGATCTGGACATTCACTTTCTTGAGATGATACATTTTCTCACTGTCAACTGAGACAGTGACAGTTACTTGCAACCAAAGCTGAATCAAAGATTTCTGAATAGTAAGATCCTTGTTGTTGTTGCTTGTTATGTCTTGTTTTATGAAACAGGGTCTCACTCTATCATCCAGACTGGAGTGCAATGGTGTGATCACAGCCCATTGCAGCCTCAAACTCCTGGCCTCAAGTGATCCTCTCACCTTAGTCTCTCAAACGTTGGGACAATGGATGTAGGCCACCTTACTTGGGCTTAGATAGTAAGACCTTTTGAGATATATATGTATATATATATTTAAAGCAATACATGAATTTTCCTAATGAAATTTTCTCCTTCTGTTCTGGGTGTGCCATCTACTATTGTTAACTGGATTTTTGTTTGATTCTAGGATGAGGAATAAAATAGTTATATTTAGGTGTCCCCTACTAGATAGTGGGTAAGTGCCAGGCTTACTTGCTTGGATCAGCTCCTTTGAAGTAGGCATTGACCGTTTCTGTAAATGCTGCAGCGACAGGGAGAGTGTCCTGGGCGCCCATGGTGAGGGGGCTGGGGCCTCTGGAAGAGCCTGCAGGAAATGAAAAGCTGTCACTTTTTATGGACTCACACGACACCCTAGTATACGTGAAGCTAAAAGCCCACTAAAGGATAAAGGAACACAATCTATCCCTTTAATCTAAAAAAGTAAATTTGCTAAGAGCCACAACTCTGTATCATCCACATGGAGCGCAAGTATTCGAAAGGAAATATTTGGCTGGTTTACAGGCAAACACACTTGAAATTAATTCAATTATGTATTTTACGACAGAGGAGAAAATCCAAGCAGAGGAACAAAATCACAGGGGTTTTCAAATGTTTTGCAGAAAACTTAAGGCAGTATTTGCATGACAGTTTGTACAGCAGGTGATTAATAAAGAAATGATTAGATTCCTATTTGAGTATTCAACCTAATCAATTACCCATACTCAAAACTGTTTTTCATTTCTTCATTTTGAAGAGATAAAAAGCCAAGAGGTGTCATGTAATACCTTGGTCTTTTCTGGATGATTTCCATTTCAGAAGGTCCAGTCAGTTACTATCAGATCAAGTCAGCTCAAGTTTACATGTCCAAAAAACATACACAAACAAAATACACACATTGGCTTAGCACAACACATACATGCACTAAATACACTGTTAACAGTAATGGCAGTGCACACGTTTACTGAAAATCTGGCATACACCAGGCAGGGCACTAGCGGCCTCCCGTAAATGACCTCATTCGAGCGCCTCTTCAGCCCTGTGGGACAGGCATGACATTTCTTATCTTACAAAAGAGGACACAGAAGCTCAAGAGGTAGCTTGCCGAGGTCATGTAGTTATAAGTGGCAAAAGAGCAATTCCACCCCAGATATGCCTCTCTATAAAGCTCAGGCTCTTCCATTGTACCACACAGTAGATCGAAATGAAGCACTGTCCCATGTCCTCTTGCTGTAACTTGTAGCTTCTGAAATTGTCAAAGTTCAGGGTTGTTGTCTTTGTTATTGATCTCCAGGCACAGTACCGGGTAGTAAGGTCTTAGTGGCGAAGCACAGGATTTAATGAAGTCATGTGTTCACTGCTTCGCTTTCCTACCAAACAAAACACATATATGCCCCCACCTCAGCAAAGACCACATACTTGAGTGTTCTCTTGTTTTCTTTTGCCTCCAGCAACTCTGTTCTCTTCTCCAGCTATGAAAAGATCGACCCTCTGTGTACCTCCCTCTTCAGTAAAGCTTTCCTTGGCCACTCTAGTCGACGCCAGTCTTGTTTCTATCTTCCCTTGGCTTTCAGTATCTGGATCTGGTCATTGATCATTCATGTAGCAAACATTTGTGTAATATCTACTGTGTATCAGGTATTATGGTGGGCGAGGGGGATTCAAAGATAAATTGA
Source organism: Carlito syrichta (assembly GCF_000164805.1). Taxonomy (NCBI): domain Eukaryota; kingdom Metazoa; phylum Chordata; class Mammalia; order Primates; family Tarsiidae; genus Carlito; species Carlito syrichta. The sequence goes on along the minus strand of NW_007258971.1, from coordinate 355,465 downwards.
ACAAGGTCTTTGTCCTCAGTGAGTTACAGCCCAATGTGCTTGCCATCAGCCCTGCCATTAGCATCGTCAATATTCCCCATTGTTTGTGGCATCCTTACAATGTGTTTTGCATACACTACCTATGTGAATGTATGAAGTACGCACCATCTGCATTTTGCAGTTGATGGAACCAAGGCTCAAAGAGCTCATACAGAGTGCTCAATCCTGCACAGCTGGCGTGTGCGACGTTTACAATAGACACTCGGGTGTGTGTGAGTTCAAAGTTCAGGCTCTGAGGACGACATTCTGTTGCATCCTTAGAAGGCAATTACAGTACCATGGAGGGCGGGTGGAACTGTGATGCCACAGCAAGAGGCTGAAGCTGGAACGTGCATGGCGAGGTCTTCGCTGCCCACCAGTGTAAAGCTGCTAAAGGCAGGAACTGGGGAATGTGCTTCTTTTATGCAACCACCACAGAGCCAGGATTATCGTAATGACCTCTCACTAAATACGCGTTGAATTATCCATTGTTGGATTTCAGAAAGGCAAGGCTTGTGAACATGTGTAAATAATAAAGGCACAATAAACATAGGCCATTATTTTGTAAGGGTGTTCCTCAGTTACTTGCCCACTTAGTTCCAGTGTTAGCTGAGCGACTACCGGGTCCAGGAAGGCACAACAATCGTCAGTTCTGCAATGCATCTGATAGTCTTCGATGACAGTCTTGTGAATGAAACAGTGAAAGTTGGGTGGAGCATAGTCTTGCCAAGTGAACTGACAATTAGATGGGTCACAACAGCTAATGAGCATGAATCAGTGGCTCTGTGTCCGCTGGGAAGGAATTCTCTAGTGAATTATCTCAGAGATGGGTCCACAGTCTGGGCTGCACAGATAAACGTGCCCAGATAAAACTAGGAAAAAAAGTGCTTGGAAGTGGCATATTGTAGTGGCTAACAGCAAGGGATTTGGCATCAGACATACCTGGGATTTAGTCCTGTCTCTGACACTTGTTATCTAAATGATCTTTGTGAAATTCTTATATATCAAGGTTTAAAACGAACCAAGCAATTATGGTTTGGAAAAAAAACTTGCTTGGTGGAAGACTATGTGAAAAGAGCATCTAGGGGTTTTAGTTGATCATCAGACTTTATTGTTGGGTCCCTAAAGTCTACCTGGCTTGGGCTGTCTCAATGGATGAATAATAGACATCACTAGAAATGATGGTTTTACTGCTTTTTGTTGGCTTGTGTGCTTCGAGGTCATCCTATGGCAAGTTAAAGACCGAACTCGTTCGTGTCATGATGCACAAGGCCACCTACGGTCCGATCCAGACACATCCTCCCTGACCCATCTTCTCCCACTCCCTCCAATGACAACCCTAACCCTCTAAGCACTGTGTTCACACCTGGGCGCTGCAGTCCTTATTGCAGATTTAATCAATAATGCTGGGGAAGCAGAAACATACAAAACAACAAAAATTTACAAAGAACCCTTTTACCTTAAAGGATCCACAGTTTACACCTCTAATTTCATCGCATCCCTATATGATGCAACTAATATGCCATTTTGTATTTTAGTTTCCCCCCTTATAATTTTCCTTATTGTTATTTGTGCTACCTATCATTTTCCACAATTATATATTATTCTACAAACATTCAGCAAATGTTGGGGCCATTCCCAGGTAGTAATCTAAATCCATCTTTGTATAAATTGGTCTTATTTTCCTTCTTAATTCTGAGGTGTAGTTTTATTCTTACAAAATGAGATGATAAAATCAAAGGGCGATCAGTGATGAACTGCTAAGAATGTCAGGTATTTTACATGAGGATTATACTTCATGAAAATGCTATTAGTAATAAATGAATGCTTCTGTTCCTTCATAATACCTCAGAGAGTCTTTGTTTAATAGGATTATTGGAAAGTGGGACTAAAACCAAAAAAGTACCCAAGGTGGTGAGAAATTTAAACCTTGTGGCCTAAAAGGACTAGGAAGAATCTGGAAACTGTTTTCTAACACCTGAAATAATATAACTCAGGGGACCAGAATTCAAGACTATGGATCTGCAAGTTAATAGCTTTGTGATCTCTGGAAAGTCTTTTAACCTTAGGTTCTATCTTCATGAAACAAAGACAATAGACTGCACAATCTTTGTGTTTTAAGACTCTATGATTTGTAAGTTGTTTACAGGCGTGTAACATTTTTTTAAAACTAAAAACAGCTTTCTAACGAGAAGTAAGCAGCCCTGAAAACAGTGTCCCTTCCCTGGAGGTTTGGGTGGGTCTGTCATACTTACTGAGTCACTACCTGTGCAAGATGGTGGTGGGGACACAAATACGTAAACCTTCAGGAAAAAAACACAAACATATGGAAAGTAACAGTAACAATAACACATGCAAACCAGAACTTAAGATCCCATTTTTGAAGTTTGCAATCATGCCTTATTCATGACATTGATTTTTGGCAGCACTTACATTTGTGAGCAGCTGTTTTCAATTATGAAGCACACAAAAACCAACATTTGAACAAACATTTCCAACGAGGACTTTGAGAACTCACTAAGAATTGTGACCATTTCCATTGAACCAGACACTGATAGATTAGTTTTACAAAAACTCGGTCAAATTTCCCACTAGTTTTATATTGTTCTCATTTTTCTAAACTTTATAATAAAAACATTTTTTTTTTTGAGTTGGAGTCTCACTCTGTCGCCCAGACTGGAGTGCAG